>NW_027104491.1:0-7239 GCF_902728285.1 Clytia hemisphaerica | reverse complement strand
CCACGATGAAAAGAAAAGCAAAACTGACTGAATATACTGCCAAAAAAGTGATTGATGACAGGTCTAGAAAATGATTGACAGGCCCGGGTTAGATATTTCCGTGAGCAATCTCGTTATATTTATCAAAAAGTAATATACTTGTGGAAAGCCCAATTATTCTACTTTTTCGAATGCTGTGTCATGGAATTTTTTTAACAATTAAATAGAACGGGGTTTCCTCTGATGTAAACAAACCTCGAGTCCTATCCTGAAAATTGACATTGAGCGTAGAAAAAAAGACAAATGAAAGTATTTTCCTTTTTAATTCATATTTCCAATAATTAAAGACTAACTTGAAAACACCAAGAGTGAAATGTAGCTAAATGATTAGAACGCCTTGCGACTTAGAATTTTTTTTCAAAACTACCAAAGAACTACCAAAGTCTCTTGTCAATGATTCTGGGTCCGGCACGCTAGCTTTGTACTATCGAGCCGTTACGAAACTGCTTAATTCAAAAATCCTTATAAAAAACAATACTGCATATACGGGTTAAACTGACCTTGGACCTCATGGGCTAGGCTAACTGTTTAGATCAATTACATACTCCAGGCTCCGTAAGGATCCTTATTATAATTGAAAAAGCGTATACTAACAAACGATACGGAACTCGTGAGAGTGCTTTTTAAACCGTTGTCTTTGTTTATCTTCACAAGATTTTGTTTATCTTTGCAACTTGGTTCTTGCTTTCGGCCTTTCGTCTATTCGTTTTCAGCCTATATCACCTTCGATTTCAGCCTCCCGACTCCCACCTCCCGCCTCCCAGCTTTCGTTTTCAGCCTCCCCTCTCCCACTTTCGTTTTAAGCCTCCCGCCTCCCACTTTCAATTTCAGCCTCCCGCCTCCCACTTTCGTTTTCAGCCTCCCGCCTCCCACTTTCAATTTCAGCCTCCCGCCTCCCACTTTCGTTTTCCCGCCTCCCACTTTCAATTTCAGCCTCCCGCCTCCCACTTTCGTTTTCAGCCTTCCGCCTCCCGCCTCCCACTTTCGATTTCAGCCTCCCGACTCCCGGCTCCCGGTTCAGCCTCCCGCCTCCCGGCTCCCAGTTTTCCTGTATGCCAGAACCAATACTAACAAAAAGGAAAATTTTGATAAGTTTAAGGTCTATATACACTGTAATAAAATATTGAATTATTCTAATTTAATTAGCGGGGGGGGGTGGATTTTTTTCTCGGCCCAGAATTAGCGAATGTTTGTATAATGCGGTATAAGGTATGCACCATTGATATCTCAATCCACCAATAGCTAATGACCCCGGGGGTGGCACTGGGTTTGCAAACTGACGGTATGTGCGGGCCAAAAATTGGCTTTTAAAATTGCACCCTTACAGTGCAGCAAAAATCAGTGAAAATCATACCCTTAGAGTGCATTTCCCCCAAAAATTTTCGATCCCTTCCGTGCAAAAAATGGTCAAAATTCTAGCATTTTTGGTCAAAATATCTAGATTTTTCAAGAATTTTCTGAAATTTCTACCCTTACAGTGCATCTCTAGTTTTTCCGACCCTTACAGTGCATTTTAACGATATTGGAAAAGGTACCCTTAGGACCCGCACATACCCGTCGGTCCTTTTGCCCAGCTGCCCCCCCCCCGGGCTAATGACTAAGGTTTATAACATATAGCTAAGTGGATGGTTCCTTAGTTCTTATCCCTCAGAACACTTGATACATTTACTAGAACGAATGAAGAACAATCATTTATTAATACTGTTGAATATACAATATATCATAATCCTGTGCTCATAACCATTATATATGAAACACGGGAAATTTTTAGAGAAACTCTGCCGCAAGAACTTCTTGCTTTCTCTTTCCAAAAGAGAATCCCCCCAAAAACCTCCAGTTTCACAAAATTTTTTGGAAAACTCACGAAACGCTCGCGAAATGTAATCCTCTCTTAAAATAATTCATTTGATCATATTGAAAGGATTGAGCGATTGATTTAAAGATTTGTGACTAAGGTTTTGTAAAAAAGCATCTTTGCCTGAAAAATCTTATGTTATATGTCTATATATATTCGCTCCTCCACCTTGACACCAAAGCTTTCAAATCATCCAGAGCTTGAACCCTAATCCCATATATCTCACTAATTCACATTAACAAATCTAAGAGAAATCCGCTCAAATTAAATTTAGCAAAAAATAAAAAAAAAAAAAAAAAATAACTATGCCAATTCAAGCTGAATTGTTAGTAAATTTTTATTTCAGCAAAATGTCAGTCAAATTTATTCATAGTATTCATTCTAGTCATGTTGGGTAGAAAAATCAAAACACGAACCATGCTAAGTTCTCTGTGAAAAAAAATTTATCCGAAACAGTTTTCAAAGACCCGTGACCGGTTTTGTATATTTTTACGGTGACTGATAAACCCTTCATGCTTGTTAATTTTTCGATTTTTTTCATACCTCCAGACCTTTTTAGGACTGTTTATTAATTTTGGAAATAATTACAGCAGTCAATATTTCTCCTATTTTAGTGTTTTTTGAAAGGAAGTCTTTGTCGTCGCCGATATAGGTGGGGGGCATCCGAGGGTCGAAAATCCCGAAATCCCGTTAGATTTTCGGCAAAATCCCGAAATCCCGTTGACTTTTCCACTAAATCCCGGTCCCGTTACAATTTGTATTTCAAGGAACACAAACATTGATAATGGATCGTAGAGGTCGGTTTATTTACTTCGCTTACAAAATGCATCTTAAAAATAAAGAGAGAAAAAGAGGGCCGTACTCGAGATTTTTTTGACTAGATCTGGTCGTGTACTTGAGAAAAGCTTAACTCTGTAGTGATTTTTCTTGTGCATGTGACTATAAGCACCGTGAGGTGTTTGATCTGTCACTCTCGCTTGGCTAAAAATGCTCTGCTTTTAGAAAATACTTCCAAACTGCAGAATATTGATCTAATCACTATACGCCACTTAGAAATTACGTAATTAAAATTTTTTAAGAGTTGTTAAGATGCAAGGTAGCTTCGCTTGATAGCTCGCTAAGAAAGGTTAAAAAAATGACCATATGAATTTTTTTTGGAAAAACATGTTGTTAGACTACCCGGGGAGGGGGGGTACTAGGGTTGGCGAATGAGGGGTATGTGCGGACGGGACCTCCTAAAACCGACCCTTAGAGAGACCAAATTTTAGTGAAAAAGTGACCCTTAGAGACTTTTTCGAAAAATTTTCTCTGATTTTCAAAAATTTCCTACCCTTAGTGAGACTTTTTTGTAATTTTTTCTCTCAAAATCGAATCTTTTTTCTAAAAATCGTGATTTTTCCCACCCTTAGAGAGACTACTTTGAAATTTCCTGATTTTTGTAACCCTTAGAGAGACTTTGAAAGGTGAAAAACGCGACCCTTACCGTCCGCACATACCCAGCACCAATTTTTGCCTAAGTACCCCCCCCCCCGGGGGTTAGACTACTCTAATTTAAGTATTTTTAGCTTGACAAGATATTGCCATTCATCTCCTCTGTTTGGAAACAGGCACAACTGCCTAACCCCTAGACGGCTTGTAACGTACTTTTTATACGGTCTGAAAAGGGCTGTTTACCGGCCCTTCATCAAATTGTCATAGCTCAGAGCCACTGCGTTTTCAGCTAAAATGTCCTGTTGCTTTAGGAAGCTGAGACCTAGAGCTTTTCCAACGGTGTCAAAGTTTTTCCTAGAACCCATTTTTAGAGCCACAATTCCCATTTGAAGCTTAATTTTTCTGAAAAGAAAAATTGGAAAAGAAAGTGTTAACTTCAAAACGCAGTGTGTTGTTTAAATCACCTGTTTCTTGATTTCAACGTCGAAGGGTCGAAAACATCGTGACTAAGGAGGCGCAACCATGGTTTGCACCGACGGGAGAAATTTTCAATTTTGATCCTCTGATTTGCTTAAAAACGACGACATTTCAAACTAACTTTGCCAAGAAATGCGGTTCTCGAAACGAAAGTCTGAATCATGGGAATTAAAAACTCCTTTTCTTTACAAAACCTGGAATGCCATCATAGCCCCCAGCCCTAAGTGGCTCAGGCCCTGGACCACGCATCATTCATACCGGGAAAACTATACACTGAACTTTCATCCCCAGTGGAATGAATGAACCACTGAAAGTTTACATATCCCCACTGGATTTCTGAGCTTTAAGCAATGGAATTTGAAATCCTCCACCCTTTACAATCAAGAGATTTTCCATCCCCAATACCATTTTGTTACAATTCATTTCAATTCAACAAAATTCACTGCGATTAAAAACTTTTTTCTTAATATACCACTTAACTGCACTCACATGCCACACACAGTAAAAAAAACTTTGCAGAAAATCTTTCAGGGGTGTAATTAAAAGGGTAGTATAAAATAATAGTGAAAGGCATCTAATGAAAATAATTTGGCTGATAAGCTTCCAATTCTCACTTTTATGAATGAAAGCGGAAATCCATTCACGCCGCAGGCGAAGATTTTTAATATGTGGATATACTTCTTCATTCTAAAAATTTCAATCACGCATTTGTAACCTTGAAATGACTAAATACCGGAATCCCGAGAAATATCTGATTGGTTACCGTTTTACCGTTAGATTTAAGGGTGGAATCCCGGTATCGGCAGATGGCTCCATTCCCTTTTTCCCGTTATATTTTGATGCAAATCCCGAAATACCGTTTGAAAAAAGGCCCAATCCCGTGATCCCGTTATCTCGGATGCCCCCCCACATATAGTTTTTCGTCATCTCGATTTCCATGAATACAACGCTGTCCCACAGCCCTGGATAAACTTTTTTCCACAGCGGAAATTAGAGTGGAATCTTTAAACATTGAAATTCTAATACACGGGTTTCGAATTAAATCTGGCGCGAGAGAAAAAATCAAGTAAATAAAAGGAGCGATAAGGGGAAATGCCTTATAAAAGGTATTGATAGATTTCCTTTCTTCTCTTTTGAAAGCCAGGTGTTCATTCAAAAGATGTTTTTCTATTTTAAATTCAATAAAAGAAATACGATTAAACGATTGACTTTTTATTTTAATGTTTTTTGTTTTCATAATGACCCATAAAGTCTGTCAAAATGGAAAAATGAGCTAAAATTGCTTGATACACGGCCAATTTTCGTTCTGTTTACTTGATATTTTTCGTGCAAATTTACATGGGATCAAAGCTAAAGCTAAGCAAAAATTTAATTCGAAACCCGTGTATTCAATTGGGTATATTTCCAATTTTGCCAAATTTTCCAGTGAGGTTTGTGACACAGGGGTGTATGAATCCTCAAAATAAAGAAAGTTATTCTTGAAATCTGATTGGTCATCAAACTAGATAATCAGACCTTCAGATACTTTTTTATCATGTTCATGTTTTGATTACTTGATATTCTGCAATTTTACTTTGAAGAGTATACTTTTTTGTGAGACGCCCTGTAGATGGGGTAAATTATTTTCAGAGATAGCACTTTGTTTAGTATCTATTACTTGTGAAAAATTCAACTTCAAAAAAGTAGCTTTTCTAGGCCCCTAAGATGTTCCGTATATATAAAAAATAATGCATTAGCTCAATCACACGAAAAAACTTCGAATTTGATTTTTTTTAGAAGAAACGATATTTCTTACGAGTTACCAAGAAGAAAGTTTTCCCATTATTACAAAAAATCAGATCTCAAACACCATTCCCAATAAGAAATTACCATTGACGTGCGTGAAATGAATTATTTTCCATAGCGCTTGTTGTAAGGATATCCACCGTTAGGATATTCGCCGTAAGGGTAACCGCCGCCGTAAGAATAACCACCGTAAGGGTAATATGGGCGACGTCTTCGGAAACCGTATCGTCTTCGTCGGCGACGGCTTCGTCGACTCCTGCGTCGTCGGCTTCGACGTCTTCGTCGGCGTCGTCGACGCCTTCGTCTTGGTTGCGGGTCATTCTGGTCTTCTGTATTGAAAGAATTTAAACAAATATCGTTTGGTCGGATATTACTCACAATTATCTATTATAGTAAAGTTTCGGGTTATAAAGAACAAAACTAGGGTCAAGCACTAACTGGTATGAGAATCATTTCTAAAGATAACCTTGAGAAGAATCGATAACTAATATTTGAATTGCAACTTTAAAGTTTAAAACAAATCGTAGCATAATAACTGCTAGAGGATTAGGGTTTAGATAAGATTTAAGAAATAGATAAGGTCAAGCTGATCACTAAACTAAAAGGCCTAGAGTAAAGGACCTAAGTTAACAAAAAATGAGAAAAACTTTAACAAGAAACTGATTAAAAAACTCCATCCAAATAAAGGGATGGTAGTATTTGCAGCATACCTGCAACCTGTACTTCTTCATCTTTCACATTGTCCAATGGGCTTTCATCTTGCTCCATAGCATCTCGATCATCTTGTGATGACGTCATCATGTTTTGTGATTGGTCTTCTTCTTCATCTTGTTGTTTCTGATCTTCGAGAGCATTTTCTTGTTGGCTCTCTTCGGTACCTGAAATTTATTTACGATGAACATGATTTTTTATCCTTCTAATGTGTACATTCTTTTGTACAAGAAATGCCTAAGCAATATCCATTCCATAATTCCTGAAATAGTGTATCTCTAAAGTACTAGCCTGTTAACAACAAGAGTCTTTTTGGATATAAAGTGAAAGAAATTGAAAAACTTACAATGTACTGCATAGACACAAAGTGCCAAAAGCAGCAAAGCTTTCCTAATCTTCATTCTGCTGATTGACTTGCTTGCTTGAGCAAGTTGAATGATTTTCCAAGTCAGAAATTTCGCCTTTTTATGCAATTGCAAGACAAGGAAGTGTCCATCGCAAAAAAATCGCATTAACCGATTTTAGAATCTCTCGCATCCGGCATAGCCGGATACACAAGAGCTCATTTTGAACCTGCTTAATTGCTGCTTCCTTGTTCTTAAACCAATCCCAAGAGCAATACTTGGTAACGTGATCAAAAACTGAGCAAATTGATTTTTACCTTTTGATATTAACAAAGAAAAAAGACAACAAAAAGTTAGAACAAAAAGTTTCCAGATCAGCGTTTTTTATACGGACTATGATGTTAGCAAGGAGCTTTAAGTTGATTTAATAATATCGTCCCCAGTGGAAAATTATATTCTAGTTTTTGTCTCACTGGAAATAATCAAATAAACCAATCCTCAATCAAAATATTATGGGAATATCGATCTCCATCAATTTTTTGTTCTTTTTTAATCCCACTTGCTGGAAAAATCCCATCGGGTCTGTGAGAATGGGGT
>NW_027104490.1:0-28545 GCF_902728285.1 Clytia hemisphaerica | reverse complement strand
TTTGATTTACTTGACATTTCGAGGGTTGTCTACCTTCCAAATAAAAAATTCAGGAAAAATTTTTTTTCTACATGAATTTAGAAATCCATAATGGCGGATTCAAAATTTTCTTTCGTCACATGGGGTCCTAGGCTCTGCTAGCCTAAGAAAAATATTTTTTGATCTTAAAACCATGTATATTATATACCAACACATTATCACACATAATTCTACAGAATACGTAGATGGTGTAAATTTAAAATTTCTACAGATGTCTGTAGATTTACAGGTGGAATTATTATTCTACAAAATATGTAGATTTATATTTCTACAGACGTCTGTAGAATTACGGTAAATTAGTAGATTGCTACACAACAGAGTCTATATTGTATAGAAGGGTATATAGGGTAGAATTATTATTCTACAAAATATGTAGATTTCATATTTCTACAGACATCTGTAGAATTACGGCAAATTAGTAGATTGCTACACAACAGAGTCTATATTGTATACACCACAATGAGTAATTTAGCGCTGACAAGTAAGGGCGAAGAATACACTGGGGTGGACTCACTTAACGAACGGTCGGGGCTGTGGATGGCGTAATACCGGATAAATAGCGATCTAGACAGTTAGCCTAACTCGTCAGTTAGACTGTTAACTCGTCACTACAAAAGTTCTTGGGTCAGGGGATTGGAGCTCGAGTCTCGAGCGCGCACAAAGTGAAATCGTTCTAGAATATCTACAAAATCAGTTGAATTCTACATTCTACATTATATGTCGATATTAAAGAGTGCCGTAATTCTACAGACGTCCGTAGAATTAAGAAAATTTATACATCTACTTATTTTGTAGATTTTTTTGTGAGACTGGCCTGTATATACCAATCGATCAGAAATTCTATGCTGATTAAGAAAAAGGTCAATATTATGGTCTGAAAATTTTTCTATCTTGAGCTATGAAGTACTTTCGTTTTCCAAACTTAGAAAACGAAAGTACTTCGTATCTCTTGATAGCGATATTTTTTTTCAAGCAATAGGGCTAAAAAGGGTTGAAAATCTAAAATCTGCCATTATGGAAATTTGAGCCTGATCCAAATAACGCCACACACGTTTTCTGACTCTTCAAGGACTATACTTTCATGATCAAAAGAAAAAATGACTATACGCCAATGTGCATACGGGACACAACTCAGCTCCTAGAGTATAGTGGAACAATTTGAAATAAAAAAATCTTTAAAATAATTCTAAAAATGAAGATGAAAATGAAGAAGAAAAAAATGAAGATCTTGTAGAAAAGTGCTATAACTATCATTTTTACTGAAGTGAAACCTTGATTATCGAACGTCATCACTGTGAAAAAATTTCTCAAAAATAATCATTCAGTCAAAAGATATCAAACAAAGTTATAAGCTAATTGACGTCTAAAAACGCTGTTTTCTGTAGTCTGAATCGCAGACCTCTACAAAACCACAGGTAGTATAGGTCTGCTTAATGATCTACCAACCGCTTTCCGGTTCGCAAAGGAAATCTTGGCGAGTAATTTGATTGACATTGATGTGCGCGCAAAAACGATCGTTTCGAACGTTTTCAATGGAATGTTTACATTTGAAATCCGAATCCCAGACCAGAAAAACAAAACAGAAAAAAGATAAAAAACAATCTGATGCGCGCATTATGCACAGTCTGTAGATTTATTTTTGACTTTTGCTTTTATAAGATATCTGGTCTGTAAATTTATCAAAACTTTCATCAGCTCTTCGTCGAAGCTCAAAAAAATACAAATAACAAACGCGAAAGTGAAAGAAAACAACCAGAAACACTCCAATCTCTTCAAAGAATTGAAGCTAAGTACCTGAAAAGATACAAAGGCCACACAGTATTAAAAAGTGAAATGCCAACGCTGAAGAAAAGTTCTTTGTTTGTTTTAACATTTAAAGACCCTTGTTGAAGGAAAACAACACTTCCTTTTGTAGAATCATAAAGAAGTAATGTCAGAAATATTCAATATGACCCCTAAAATGTACTGTATATACATAACTAGAATACCTTGAAATAATCTGCAACATATCTGTAGAACTGACAAAACAATTATCTGGAGCCAAAGTGATCAACAAATCCAGTGTGGTAAAAAATTATACACTCATGCAAGTTCCAAATTAAAGCTCAAAATGTAGTTTTATGAAGCAAAATTTTGTTGGTGCACACAGAAGATACATCAGGGCACTTAAATCCAATAAATCTAATTTCTCATCTTTTACGAAATCTCCACATTAAACAAGAAAGGAGGAAGAAAAACAGCAAAACTTCCTTCCGCCTACTTTTTTTTCAAAATCCAAATATATTTTCCAATCTATGATTTGGTGCCTCACAGAAAATTTAAACATTACGTAATGTTATATTTGTAGACACCCGCCAGCTAAAAATGTCTTTAGCCGTATATCGGCTAAAGGCGGCAAATCTCTGGACAAAGGAAATATAGCTTATTAAGCATCCTCTATAAGGAGCACGAATCCGTTAGTGGATGCCAGCAGCCTATGTTTTCTGCTGTATTTTGCTGTTTTTTGGGGTCAACCACTTATTAACTTTGTATCATAACTTTGTATTGAAAAAAATATTTTAGTGAAATTTCTTCACAGTGATGACCTCCAAAGATCAAAGAATCTCTCCAGTGAAAATGAAAGTTATAGCACTTTTCTACAAGATCTTCATTTTTTTCTTCTTCATTTTCATCTTCATTTTTAGAATTATTTTGAAGATTTTTTTATTTCAAATTGTTCCACTCACAAATATCTCTCCAAAGATACCAAATTTATAAAGATTGAAGAATTCCTTCGAAAGTTATAGGTAAAAGAAAAAAGAGTGCACACTTATCGTGAATAGACTTTAGTAATAACATGGTTTAGAGGGTGAAACTCAATGAAACGAGGGGTTATTAATCCAAAATCACCCGAGAATACCATGTTATTCCGCGTTAATTATATGGTCAAAAAAAGAATTGAAGAACACTCAATCGCTATTCTTTTCGAAACTTATAAAAACATTCGAAACTATAAAAAAACATTCGACTGACACTCTTATTTTGATTGGCTTAAAAATTTCGTACGATATTTTGTTAACCAATCAAATTATCGTACGATACTTTTCGCTCGTCCTTTACAAATCTAAGCTAAATGTAATCAACCATATAATTACGTTAATTATCAAACGGCTGTTTTTGCCTACAAGTATAGAATAATAGAGCTTTTGCCATGAAATTTTATTTAGCTTCAAAATTTCGACACCTAAAAATTTTCACACAAAAATTGACACTGTTCCAATATAAATTTATTTTTGCTCTTGGTAGAATACAATCGCTAAGAACAAAGTAAATTTTCGGTTTTTGCTCACTTTAGGCATGATAAGTGACGTCAAAGTTGCCTTATGTGACAAGGATTTTGTGTGTCAAATTTCATCTAAAAGACCCACTAGATCAAAAGTTAGGGGCGGTACAGGAAAAGTCCCCCCCCCCATAGTTTGAACCGCCCCTAAAAGCCTAGTATGAATAGGGTTAACCCTGAATTTATTGAAAGAAACTTTCTTTACTATTTGCTATCCTTCTTTTGTATTCCTTCTAGATACAACAAAGGCACATTGGAATTTGCCAGAGCCTGTTTCCATCTTCTTTGGACGAGAAAGTTTGATTGAATCTATTCACTTGAAACTTCAACAAAATCAAGCAATTGCTTTGAGTGAAATGGGAGGTGTGGGGAAAACACAAATTGCTGCAAAGTTCGTTCAAATGCATAAGGATGAATATCAGAAGATATTTTGGATTTCTGCTCTCAGCCTCAAGAAATCTCTGAACGAGATTTTGTGTGCATTTGGTTGTAAACAACTAATGCCTGATGAACCTTCGATAGAAACTCTTGCTTTCGTTTTCCTCTCTAAGATTTGTGAAGGCTCCAAAAGATCGCTGGTTTTATTGGATGGCGTCACTGAGGTCACAAAAGACGTCACTTCATTCATTCGAAATGTGAAAGAAAAAATCAGCTTATTGTTGACATCTCAATTGAGGGATTGGGAAGATTACGATTTGATTCAAATTGCTGTTCCATGTTTCCATGAACAAGAATCCATTGGCTTCTTACAGAATGAACTTTCTTCAGCCAGCCAATATGAAATCTCCATCTTAGCGAATCGTTTACATTCATTACCTTTAGCCCTTCATCAAGCCATTTGTTACATCAAAAAACATTAAGTTCCTCTACACAAATACATTGAACAATTTGAAGTTTGCAGAGAAAGTGTTTTAGGAATGAAAATCAATTCCTTTACTGAATATGACAAAACATTGTTGACAGTTTGGGATATGGCTTTTGAGAAAATTCGGGTTGAATCAAAGAATGCTATTTTGATCTTGGGAATGATGGCTTTCATGGACAATCGAAAAATCAATAAAAAGACATTCAGCTATTTTGATAAAGTTGACGAATTTGAATTAAATGAAATCATCAATCTGCTTTGTCAATATTCATTGGTCAACGAGCGGAACGAATGTTTAGAAATTCACAGTCTTGTACAAAAAGTTATCCGATATCGTATTGAACAGAAACAATTTGTTGAGGATGAATGTCCGTTGACACTTCTTGAAGGTGTACTTTTGAAAATCGAGGTTTCTATTAAAGATTTGTTTGCAAATGATGACTACGAGGATTTATGGTACATTCATGTTTTGCGTTTGATCATGAGTGGTGCACTTAAAACTATCAACTTTGATGTTACCCTGGTGTTAGATATCGCCGTAGGCAGAATGGAGATGGAAAACTTATACCTAATTGCTGAACTTCATTCAAAAGTTTTCTTAAAACAATATAGGTTGTCTCGAGATGTGGAAACTTTTCACAGGTTGTTGGTTGGTCATCGTTGTTTCATAAATGCGTCAATTCAATTAGGTTTACTTAATTTGAATGAGATTTTTGCTTTTAAAGAAGAGTTTTCCTCAGAACTTGAAGAAAATCATGTAAATGTTTACCAGTGGAAGCTACAGCAAGCTGAGGTATATAATATACATGGACAAATGTCGTTATACGAAGATATCGTTGAAAATTTATTCAATGAACTGGTCAAGAAGAAAGGATTTGATAACATTAAATTAAGATTGGCGAGTTTTCTCACCGTAAGGTATGTTGAAGTATTGTTGAATTCCGTTGACACAAATAATCTCAGTGACGTGGACTTTCTGATGTATTATAATGCAAAATGTGATTTATACATCAGAAGAGGTTGCTTTCATTTGGCTGAACAAATCATGAAGAATTGGAAAGATCATATAGACAGAAAACAATATCCTCGATTGTGGCACTTTGACTTCACAAAAAGGAATTGCTTTTTACTTTACAAGAAAGGAGATTATAACGAAGCACTACTTGCTTGCGATGAACTTAAACGAGACATTGTCTTTACTAATGCAGATGTTTTCATTGTGGAAGCCTTGATTTTGATCAAATTAGGAAAGTTCGACGATGCAGAAGTGTTACTTGATGACTTTAATCAACGCAATAATGGATTTATCATTAGAATCATTTCATACCTGAAATTTCGAAAGCACGACTTTGAGGCAGTAGTAAAGCTCCTTACAAATGTGGAAGATGAGGATTTGTCAAATCTTTTGTTTTTGGTAAAGGAATATGCGAAACTGCATCGACAACTAGAAAATAATAAATCGAGAGAATTGGTTAAACAATGTTTGGAAATGAAAAAATATATAAATAAATTCTTTCAAGTACATTTCGATTCGATTAATTTTTGAAATGCTATTGTATTGAATTATGATTAGAATTGGATCTTCGGGTATTACTCAATCTTTTGGCTAAACTGATAAGTTTTTCAAGTGACTGCAACGTAATTGTTACATTGACTTGGCCTGTAAAATCAGAAGTAGTTTTTTTTTTCATGAAAATATTCGAGGGAGTGGTTTCAGGGGGTACCTGATTCCGCCATTCGGCAAATTTTTGGTTAATTTCCGCCACACCGTGAATATTAAGTCCGAAATATCGCTACCGAAATTTCCTATAAATTTGATTCTTTTCTCGAAAATTCTGAAATTTTGACTTTTTGGTGCAAATTTTGAAATTCCGAACGATTTTTAGCCAAATTCAATTTTTCCGTACCAAAACAACCCATTTTTTCGTCTTCGACAGTAGACCTAAATTCCGCTCATCTGCCTAAATTTGAATTTTAGTGTTAAATTAGCAGATTAAATGTTATGAAATAGAATCATGGGAAGGTGACATTTTTGGATGGCAACATTCCAAGGATATTTTGAAGAAAGTCTGTTGTTTTGGAGCAATTTTATCATCGATTTATTTTAGATTGAAAATAAAAATTTTGCATATTTTTTTAAAATAAGATTTAATATTCACGATTTTCTTTGTTTCTTAGCTGAAGCGGCCTAGCATCACCCTGATTTTCTTCTTTTAATCAGAATTTTTTTAGAACAATGAGGTCCCCAATGAGGCAATCAAGAATAAAAAAATTTCAAGAACAGTTATATAACTTAAATTTCAAAATTATGATTTTGAGGCGGTCGAATCACTCATAAAAGATAACGACCCGGGGCGCGTTCAGAATCTTTTGTTTTTGGTGGAAAAATATGCCAAGCTTCGCCGAGAACTCGAGAATAATAAATTGAAAGAATTGGTTGATAAGTGTGTTCAAATGAAAAGATATCTAAATCATCTCTTTGAAGAACATTTTAAAATTAATTGTATGTTAAGTCAAAGGTTATTTTGATCAATAGGTACAGGGATTTATACGTATGTTCCCCAAAATTCTCGAATAATAAATACTGTAAGATTGAATACTAGCTAATTATTAACCTATGGCTTTACTGATAATGGCCATCTAGTTAACTGTTAGTTTCTGGGTTTGGATTAACTACATTTTCTTCTCCTATGTTAGATAGTATAATAACAGCCTTTCGTCTCTGAAGCCTTCTTCTGTAGCGTTTTGATTTTCGTTATCGATTTTAACCTGTGGTATATTTTTTCCGGGGATGATTTGCATCAACATTTTTAACCTAAACAGATTCTATTGGTAATTTTTGCCCCCTGATTAGTGTCCATGACTTTTATAGATTAGATTTTAACAACTGACTAACAACTGATTCCTCCAGATTGAAATTTGAGTAATCCATCATCTTTCTAAATTTGTAGTATCTTAATAAATTTCAGAAGTGCTATGGAAGGCCATCATTTGAAATTAGACTACAGTAAGACTTTATTTTGGATTTCTACGACGAATATTTCAAACGATTTTCAAAGATTTTCAAAATCTTTCAAAGTCACAATCAAGTATCTACATACGATAACTACAATAATAACCACAATGGTTAAGGAATCCCTTTTTTATTTTGAAGCTTTTTTAATGCAAACCTTTTGTGACGGAAACTAGCATAACAGGGTCATGATTTTAACTTAAATGTTTTTAATATATTGTTTTATGTAATTTCTTTGATGCAATGAATAAGTAACAAGTCGTTTGTGACGACGACCTAGGACCGCTAGTTAGATATATTTCTTGAACTATCTTTAAATTTTAACTGTTTTTAAAATGGTATTTTTTTTTAAATATTTTTATAATAAAGAAAAAAAAAATTTAAGATTTCTTTAAATAGTTTTCAAAATTGAAAGCTATACATAGTCAATGGTATATTTAGTCAAATGTTTTACCAACGACTATAAAGCCTAATTTTCTTCATTCTTCTTTCGACAACTAAGCTGATCTTCATGTTTTCATTTCTAAATCTCATCACGATAAAAAAGATCGCTAATTGTATTGCAGGGCTATCATGGTACGGTTTACACGTTATATGATTATTGTTTCTTTCATATCAGTGTAGTTTTCCAATCAAACATTTGGAACGACTTATGTTAAAATGTTTACACACTTACATTTGTTATACTTTTTATATTTTTCAGAAAAAACAAAAGATAAATAAATAAATGAAGAGAATGAGATGAGTACACCATTGTACATCCTCCAAAGCGAGTATTGGGTTCGCATCAACCTCGCTTTGGAGTATTGCATCAAAAAAGTGCTCATTGATGTGCTTCACAATGTGCACAAAGACACTTCTTATACTGGACTCCCAACTTGTCCAAAACAACTTCATCAAATTTTCGTGCAATGCAAACAAAACAAGAAACACAAGTTGAACAAAGTGTTGAAGAAAGAACAATGGGAGATATTGTGTCCACAAAATGGATCATCCAACCCAAAAGATTGGGATATCACCTTACTGATTGCTATATTGAGGTCATTGGTTGGATTGCAACCTGCTGGAGGATGGAAAATCAAATCTCTTCAACCCAACGATCAATCTATTGGAGCTTTCTTGTTTTTGATCAGAAATTTAAGAAATGAATTAATGCATGGTTCAGTCAGTGCAGTACCAAATTTACAAGCTTTCAAACAACTGAGAGCTCGAATGGAGAACATTTTACTGGGATTGAAATATAAGAATTTGCAAAGGTTTTATGATTTGGAAAGTTGTTCATTGGATAAACATGTGTTGGTTATTTCTCGAATGGTCACCAATTTGGATCAAGAAGTGGATTTGTTGCGAAATGAAGCCAGCGATAGTTCAAATGCTATCAAAAAAATCGAACAAACTAATCAATGGATCAAAACTTATTTGAAACAATTATCTTCGGCAAAAGCTGACAAAACTGACGTCGAAGGTGAGTTGTAATGGTTTTAATGTCGTCGAAAACACATTTACTTTCTCGCTTCTTTTGAATTTGTTGTAATGTAGGAGCTGAATCTTGGTAACCTTTTTTACTTCTCGACACTGAATTTTGTAGTCATTGAATAACACCATTTGTTTTACTTTAGATTTAGCCAAGTCAATGGATAGTAGACTGAATACGAAAGCTGACAAAGATGAAATGGATGGTATGTTTTATTTGTGTTCTTTTTCAAAAAGTGAAACAAACGAACAAGAAAGATCGACACCAACAACTACCCCAGGAAGCTCTTCCTTCCTTTATCATGTACGAGAAGTTATGAGGCTTCATCACTCTAAACACCCTCTGCGTGAGAGTTTAGAAGTGAAAGTGAACTTTATAAAAACTTTGACGCCCCTCAAAAAAGCTGACATGTTGATTTTCATTCTTCTTTTTGGACCTACCCCGGTGGGGTGGAGGTCCTATAAATTAACCTGTGTTCGTTCGTCCGTCCGTCCGTCCGTCCGTCCGTCCGTCCGTCCGTCCGTCCGTCCGTCCGTCCGTCCGTCCGTTCGTTCGTCTGTTCGTCTGTTACCCACTTTTCTCAGGATTGAATCATAGGAATCTTTTGATTTTTGGTACAAAGGTGCAAAATGGTGGTGGCCAAAATGTGACGGAGCCCGATTTTCGGGAAAAAAATTTGGGGGGGTAAATTTGGGCCAAAAAACGGCTAAAACAGGTTTTCTGGACTTTGTGGAAAATTGGATCGTTAATTTTTTCTAATTTTTTGCATAAAAGTAGGGTACCATCATAGGTAAAAGATGGCTTAAGCAGATTTTTGCAAAAAAAATTTGTTGGCTCAAAAAACGCATGTTTATCTATAAGAATCACTATTAATAAGCATACATCAATGTTCTTAGTCAAATTACTCAATTTTTTTATGAGATAGATGGTTTTTTTTTCTTACGAGTGTTTAGACAGGAAATTTTGGTTGTTTGGCGTGTTTTTATAGAAAAACTGTCCAAATTCGATATTTTTTTATAAGCACATTATCAATTACTTAGGTATTAGATTGATTGGCTCTTTCATTTTTTACGATTTTTTGCACAAATATGCATAACTATAAATCCTCGAATGTGACGGAGCCCGATTTTTGGAGAAAAAAATTTTGGGGTAAATTTCAGCTAAAAAAACGGCCATAAAAGGGTTTTTTGGACTTAGTGAAATATTGGACCATTGTTTTTTTCTGATTTTTTTTATGAAAGTAGATAAAAAATGGCTCAAGCAGACTTTTGCAAAAAATGAATTTTTCAGCTCAAAAAAAGCATCTTTATCAATAAGAATCACTATTAATAAACATACATCAATGTTCTTAGCCAAATTACTCAATTTTTTGGAGATGTCTTTTTGCTCACGAAGAATATGAAAGAACATTTCAAGAGCATGAAATTTTGGTTTCTAAACGTTTTTTTTTTATAAGAAACAAACGACTAATTAAATAGATCGTCACTATTTGTGTTCTGAATGATTGTTTAATGGTCACGTCACAGTAGCGTAGCCAAGAGGGGTGCATAATATGTGTAGGAGAGCAGATTTTTATAACACTGTAATTATCTTTTTATACCATGAATAGATAACTACAGTGTCATAAAAATCTACTCTCCTACACAGATTTTGCGCCCCTGTTGGCTACGCTACTGCGTCACGTAGATATCAATTATAAACGTGTTAAAATGCATAATCCAGGTAAGTCCATCAAAGTATCACTTGTTATTTAAGAAACTAGTTTTACTAAGAAGCCTCGATGTTTCTTAAGAAATCGGCCTTTTAAGCCTTAAATGTTTCTTATATGTTTCTAAACTTTGTCAAGCTTAAAAGACGCATGTCGATACAATAGTCTAATAGACTAATCTACGGTACTTTCCTATCTTCCTTAATTGATTATCTGACTTTCTCAAGTGTTTCTAACTGTTATGTAAGTATTTTTCTGGAACATTGCCTTGATTGGAAGGTTCTTAAAAAAACCGAATTAAAAAATGTTATTTTCTCATTCTCAGCCTCAGCATGTTTCTTAGACGTTTCTTTGTTCTTAGGCATTCTGAGCCTCATGTTTCTTAAAAGTGTGTTTCTTTAAAAAAAACGTGTGGCTCTCTCTAATTATAGTAATGTTTGTTCATTCTAGAGAAATAAAACAAATTAAAGAAATAATAAAAACAAATTTGGAATACGTAATGCTGGATGCTTGCTCTCAGAGGCAACACAACGTTGTTGCAACGTTTTTCTGATGTTCACAACGTTCTCTGTACAGGTAAAATATTTTCTAATCCTAAATTTAAAAACGAAGAAAAAATTAGAATATTACTTTCAAATCTATTTTCAAAACTTTTTCAGATGATAATATTCGGCTCACGAACAAAGCCTGAAAATTTCACAGAAAATTAAGATAAGAACAGCCAAGCATGTGTTAAAATTTACTGGCACTTATAAAAAGAACGTGATTTAAATTTTAGTTTGGATACGTGACGCTTTTTTATAAGAATCAATAAGTTTTAATTCATACTAGGCTGTTCTTAATTTTAATATTTTAATATAAGTAAAATCTTCAATCTTAGGAGATAAGCATTGTTTAAAACTTGACTTAAAAAACATCATAATTTAATTATATAAGATCGTTTGATTTTTTCGGTCCTCTACCCGCAGGTCTTGACCTTGGAGCGCCTTGAGGTTGGCATATTTTCATACGTGTGTTATTGTCCTCATTAGTACCAGGTGGTGCTGTCAGGAACATTGAAATAGCAAAGCAAAATCTCTCAGCAAGCAATTGTTTTATTATGCCGACAAGTCAGTCCCATACCCTATATTCGTTTCAGATTTTCAGACATGATGGAGTATGAACAATGAGCGCTTTAGGCGGACCCAGTCAACCAGTAACCACCACTGACCAGGGTGATGCTGACACTTGCGTTCGTCATGCAATTGCGAAAGCTATCACACAACATGCTCACGACTATAAGACTTATGATTTTAAACTGGATTATGTTCTTGGTGTCACAGAAAATATCAATCCAACAATTGGCTCTTTGTGGCCGAGTGCGTACGACGGATGGTCGTTTCACGCCATGGACCAAAGGGAAGTTGAATGTGGAAAGAACAAACATTATTCGATAACGACAAAGGTCGAAAAGATATCAGCAGGTAAAATTGGGTTTTCAGGTGGCAGGAACTTTTTAGCGGAAAGAAAATATCGCGATTTTATTTTTCAAATCTAAAATTTTATTTGAGAGATGGGCAGTGGTGTGTTAACGAATAAAATACTGTTTAACTGAGTAATCAGTGAAATCTGTCGAAGTGTTTAGATGCGGTTAGAATAAACGTCAACTGGACCCTCTCTTTTCTTTTTGTTCTTTCCGAAAGAAACAATTATTGAGTAAATACCTTAAGTGGATAAATTTTCGCGTGGATTATTTTTCGCGGTTTTCGCGAATTTTGGCCTTTGATTCGCGAAAATTAGTCCACGCGAAATTATTTGGAATTTTACAATCGCGAAAATAAAAGTTCGCGAAATCAACTCATTTACTGTATTTAGGTAGACTTTCTAGAAAACATGTTACAATCAAAACATATTTCATATTTCTTTATTTCAATTATAAACAGTTATAAACTATAGTAACCTCCTAAAAATACTTTCTTTGGAGTTATCTCTTTTCTAGTTACAATTTATATAGTTACGAAATTAAATAAAGAAGGCCATTTTCGCGAAATTTAATCGACGCGAAAATTTTAAAGACCCTTGATTCGCGAAATTTAATCCACGCGAAATCTTTATATTCTCGTCTCGCGAAAATTAGTACACGCGAAAACTTATCCACTTAAAGGGATAATCAGATGGTCTGAGATTTTAAGGGTACCTGTTCTTATACATGAGAAAACGTGATTCCTCAAGTAGTTTTGTCAACTGATGTCAGGATATTCCACTTTAAATTTCGAATTCTGAGCTCTTTCCATCGAAGGTGAGATATATTTCAGGTGGTTTTTAGGATTTTCTCAAAGATAATCGACAATGTATATTGGACATTCTTGACTCAAAATAGGTCTCTTCATGGTTTTATGTTCACATGATGAAAGGGAAGTAAAATAAAATATAAAAGTGTTACCCAATAAAAGAAATAATTTACAAATGCTTTTCAGGACTTTACACTCTAAACCCCCTGACAGAAAGGTTTTCTTCGGAACCGTTTAAACGGCGATAATACTAAAAATTTGCTCCTCAACGGCCTGCATAAACAAAAAAAGAGAAAGTGAAAGCAAACGTCCCTCGGAATTTTGTGAGTTTGTAAGCCAACTCGGTTTACAATAACAAACTGGAAAGCGAGATGCGAGATCCATAAAAAAAAATGGCGACTGCTTTTTGAGATATTTTAAAAACCAAGAATTTGAGTTGGAGATTAAGAAACACTATTAAATTTTTGGGTAAGGAAAAATACAGTTAGTTTTTCCCTGTAGGTTCAGTAGTGAAATATCTCAATCTTGACAACCATCTGATTATCCCTTTAAGGTAGTCAATCATAACTCTGTTTTAAAATTTGAATGGTTATAACTCTGGATCAAATCAAGATTTTAAGATCGCGATTTTACCAAAAGTAAATCCAGTAAGTTTTCCCCCACTTTGACTGACAAAAAATCGGAAAAAGTTTGTATACACACATACCTTCATTTCTGCTTTATCATGTATAAAAATATGTTTAGAAAACTCATCAAATTGGAAGGAAGCTCTGCAGCAGCTTGAAGAAAGACATATCAAGGAAAAGGAAGACGATGAGACACGAGAGGATGACGAACAACAAAAGGAGCTTGAAAGTATCGGTAAAAATACTAAAATAATTCTTATACTGGGTGTGCCAGGGCTATCGAGGTATTATGAGCTTAAACTGAGGCTCAGAATTATGTTTAAGTGTTTCAGTTATTTCACGATTTTAGCTTATAAGCGTCGTTATGCTCGGAGTTTCTCAACTTCAGTTGAGCTAGAATCTGTCTGTCTATCTGTCTGTCACAAAAACTTTAAGGGCAGCCTGAAGACTTCAAAAATGGTTGGACTTGGCTGAAATTCGGCACACTTGTTCCTTGGGTGAATAAATGGGGTTGATTTTTCATTTTTTGAAAATTCCGATTTTTGAGGCCTGACCGAGTTTTCGCCAAAAAGAGGCTAAATCTTTGCGGAAGCCTGAAGACTTCAAAATGGTTGGATTTGGCTGATATTTGGCACAAATGCTGCTTGGGTGAATACACTTTTTTTATAAGCATACGGGAAAATCGGGTTGAGGCTCATTATGCTTAGCAAAATCTCATTTTCAGCCTAAATTTATGCTTATTTATATGCTTCGACTTCGTTTTGTTGATTTTCTTTGGGTTCATGGAAATTTTTAAGTTTTAACATCGATTCGGCTCAAAAAATTACAGTTTTTTTGTAATTTGGCACTGCAGGCGAAAATCTTTGGTCTAAGAAAGCTAAAACAGCTAAAAGGAACCCTAAAAAGGTCAGCGTTTTAGAAAATCTGCACAAGTTTTTTTGCATTTCAGCTTAGAGGTTTGCTTTGCATTATGCTTATTTTTTACCAAGTTTGAGCATAAGTATCCTTATAAAAAAAGTGTATGTGGGGTTTTTTAAGACCTGGGCACTTATATTTTTTAATTTCGCTTAGCGAAAGTATTACGATAGCCTTTCGCGGCGGCGGCGGCGGTGTCCTCGGAAAAAAAATTAGAAAACGAAAGTAGTTGAAACTTCTAGAGCATTTTCGAAGATTCTAAAATATGGACTCACTCGCTAAAATATAATTTAATGATTCCACTCTGCAAGTGCTAGGTAGGTGGAACCAAGCATTCGTAAACATTGCTCGTTTTTTTAAATGGCGGATTTGATCATGCTGTCGGACTTGCTCTGGATTTTTGTATTTTTATCATGTCTTTGGTGTTTTTAGAGTACTTAAAGAGGTTTATATTTCGTTTAGCATAGTATTTTATGTTTGTGTAGTTAGTAAATGCACCAATAAAGTGATAGGAATCTTACAATTTTTTAAAGAAATGCTCTTGAACATCACACTACACACCACAATACAGACAACACACAGACAGGTAGGTATGAGTTTCATTTTTACAGGTAGAATTATTTGTTGATATTTGATTAAGTTGTGTTGTAAGACAGATTATCATTTACTTAGTATTTCACAGAAGAATTTATAGCAGGGGGTGTCAATCTATAACCGATAGAAGTTACCTTTTGCTAGCTAGGATAGGTAGGTCCTAGGTGCGATGTGTTAATTGTCATTTTCCAGACTCAATGTCAATCTAATACCAATAAATTGATTAACAACCAATTGATTGGATGTCGATTGATTTCGATATTTGAGACTATTCTAACTGATAATAGATTAGTTTTTTAATCGATTGGACTCAATTGGCTGTCAATTGTGATCAATCGAACATCTTTAGAATAAATCGATGGAACATTGATCACAATTACAATTGATAGCCAATAGAGCTTTCCGTAAAATCTTGATTATCAATTGTCTATCAATTATCGAAATCAAACGATATCCAATCCATCAATTATTTATCGATTAGTCATCGATTGGAAAAACTTACCTTGGTTGCTACGCAGACGTCAAAATCAAAGTTTAGGATTCCCACTCACAGCGGTTCACTTGAGAAGTGTACGAGCCTTCACCCGGTCAACACAAATGGATCCGAAGTTGTTGAAGTCTATATCAAAATCTTACTGGAAAATTTGTATCAACTTTGATTGAATCCTGCCGTACAATGGATTTGAGTTTTACTGATCAGATATACCGTGAAGTCGGGTAACTTGCATCAGTTGAGGCTAACATGCGTAGCCCCCAAATGAATGACATGTCTGGTCCTTAAAATACAAAGTTAAATCAAAGCAAAAATGGTAGAGTAGAGCTGTGAGCGAGGCTGCGTAATTCATTTGTTTTGAAATTTTGCTGCTTTGATTGGTCAGTCATTTGAGGGCTATGTATGTTAGCCTCCACTGATGCAAGTTACCCTACTTCACGGTATAACTCAAAAGACAAACTTTTTTATACAGTGCCCTGACTCCCACTCAAAACAATTGATTCATTTTCAATCGATGACACATTGATAACAAATCAATTGACTGGGTATTGATTGGTTCTGGTACCGTAAGTTGGTCTAATAGGAAGGTTGGGATCATTTATAGACAAAAGGTATTTTCCTCTCTGATCGCTAAGCAAAGATAAATAGTTTCCATCAGCGATTCTGACCTTCCAATTATCCCTATCTTTAAAGAAGGATGTTGAAATTAGAAGGGGGATGTTGGCATTAGCCCAACGTACAGTAATTGATAGGTATTCGATAATGTTATACGAATTATGACATTAAGAAAGGCTCGATTACATTAGTTAATCGATTATTCAATGATTGGCTCTAAGATGATAAATCCAGATTGATTATTCAACCGTTGCAAGTTCCATCGATCATTCAAATCCAATCAATGATCAATACTCAAAATTTTCTAATGGGCTTCATTCTGCTTCATTACCTATCGAATATTGGAACAAATTGATTGGTTATTGATAAAAAAAAGAAAACGAAGTCCACGTCTCAATGATATGGATGCAAGGCAAGTAACAGCAGTAACAAAGTTTTAGCTTTAAGGTAAAACATTTTTGCAGAAAAAAAATTGCCCTTAAAAATTTAAATTTTTTTTATTTTATTTTATTTTTTTTATCTAATAGCAATATCTTGCCAAAGAGCCCTCAATGGCCAAATTAAACTCTTTTTATATTTATTTTTCAAGGCATCAGCAAAATAAATGCCCGCCAAAGTTGATTCTGTTTGATTTTGTTTTATTGAGATAGTATATTGAGTATATATGTATCTATCATTAAAGTCTGTCGTCTCAAATCAAAAGTATGTAGATACTTTACCTTTCAAACAAATTCTCAGCACCAAGTTGTGCTAAAGTAGAAAGTTATATACCGTTGCAGAAGAAACTTTTTAATATTTTTGTAAATAGTCAAAGATATTGGTATGATATTGACATGTAATTTGGCCACACTGGGATAGTTCACATTTGGGTGACAATAAAGCTCTAGCTCCGTTCTATTTATTGCATTATTTTAATTGTGAAGGTGGGGGGGGGGGGTATTTAGGCATAAATAGGTACTAGGTATGTGCTGATGATAAGGTTCTGTTTTTGACCTTCCCAAGTCTCTGAATTATTTAAGGTACGAAACTTGAAAAGTCAAAAAAATCTCTAGAAGGTTGGAAATTTTTTTGAAAATGTGCTCTAAGAGTCACGTTTTCGCTTTGTCTCTGTAAGGGTAACTTTATTCTCTATTAGAGCCATTCTTCAACCCTAGTACTCCCCAGTCGTTTAATATGATTATTTCATCTATGAATAATCAAATACAGAACTTTGCGAAATTTTCGACTCTGAGTCGTCTTGTTTTATTTGCTACAACTGGGCCTACGATATGATTTGAGCCCAGTGCGCCTGAATTATTGAGCCCAGGCGTTGCGCATGCTCGACTATGTTGATAATGTTTTGCAGTGATTCATATTGTTTGATTTTGTACTTACGTAATTTTATTTGAAGTGCTTTAAGGTTACAAATTTTCGTGGGAACAAAACCGCATATTAGAAACTATGAATTACAAATTTTGCCATTTTTCATCAAAAAAATTATACCCCCAGGAAAATAAAAGGAAGGTGTCTTAAATAAGACAACACCGCGAAAATTAATTCCCGCTAAATGCGATTTTTTTAGTTTTTTTTGAACGCGAAAATTAGTCCCGCTAAAAAATTAGTTTCCTTATTAAAGTATGCACTTCTTTTTGCTGCCATGGCATTCTAATTGGATTAGCTCCCTGGCAGCTGAGAAAAGAGCACATTAGGACCGAATAGACTTTAAAAGATTAATCAAATGATTTTATTTCATATTTAATAGATAGTGAGAAGACGCCAATGCTGTCCACTCGACCTAAACCCCCGAATGGACCACCTCGACCAAAACCGACAGCATGTAAGCAAAATGTTTGTAAACAATTCTAGACAGCATTTTCTTCAAAATGTTTGCATTATCCAGAAGCAATCCTCGGCTATCAACGAATTCAAATGGCTTATTAATTGTTGCTTGAGAAGTCCTAATGAAGTCATATTCAATCCGTGAGTCCGTGTCACTGTTACGGCTTTTTTTTAAATAAAAAAAACTTGGTCGCACCTTCTTAGAATACATGCTTTGTACTTCCTTTTCAAATTCATGTCCTGACAATTTCTTTGAATGTTTTCACTTTTAGACGATGTCAACCCAATGTACGTGTTAACGTATTATACAAACAAAGACCACCATTGCGTTTTCGTGAAATCCGTTGTCAATGGTTATTTTAACTGTCTGAACAGTTGGGGTAAATTAGAAGCAGAACCTAAAGTCCTTATCACAGAGAAAGGAAACATCCTATGGAAAATCACTCTGAAATATGGTAAAGCAGCCAATAGTCACAGTGAGTACAAGACCTTAGCATAGTGTGGAAAGGGGTCTGATTCCCCTCCTTGGCATCCTCCTCAACCTTTAAAAATGCCTATCCCCAAAGTATTTTACTTTTTGATAAATAACGAGATTGCTCACGGGAATTTTTGACCCGAATCCCGCGCCATCGTATTTAATCTCCCGTGCGTATACGCTCTGTCTGCTGTATATTTTGAGAGAAATAAAAAAAAAACAATAGAAATTGAAGAAATGAATTTGTTTTGTTAAATAATTGGGTTGAGCCATATTGTATCTCTTTTTCTGTCTTTCTTGTTGTTTTCGTTTATGTTTTTGTGAATTGTTTTTAATAAAAATTTTAATAAAAGGGTTAAAACAACATAGGCCAAGTCTAGAGACTTGATCAAAAAATACTTTCTACCTCAACATAGGTTAAATAAAATATGCAGTAAAACTCAGCTATAGTTGCACCAAAAACATGAAGAAAATTATCATAATCCACTATGAAAAGATTAAACCAATGATTGTAATAGCCGACAAAAAACTAAATTGCCCTTTAGAAATGGTCTATTTTGAAATCGATACCTACCTACACGTTCTTTTACAAGAACATCCAAAATTTTTGAAGCCTTAGGATGTTCTTAACTTTTTGAGTTTTAAACCTAAAAATGTTCTTAACATGTTCTTATTTTGACCATTTTGTGAATATTTTTTACCATTTTCCTAAGAAAAAGGGTGTTTTCGAGTCCACGAAGCCTTAAAATGTTCTTAACTTGTTCTTAGCATTTTGGCTAGCGAAGCCTTAAGTTCTTATATAGTTTGTTCTTATAAAAAAACGTGTATAGCAATAAAACGGTGTTTACTTTGGTTAGAGGAAAACTTCAGAATTCTTTTTTACAAAATCCAAGGGGAATTATTGTCACGGGCGGTGAGTACGGCTCAATAAGTAACACCCGACAATTATCCTCAACAGCAATATTTATATTTGTCCCCGGATCAGTTCAGGATCCCAAGCTATTATTGGAAGAGAACCGGTTAGGTATTATAGAATTCAAAGCACGAATAGTAGCAAGGTTTAAGTTTGACGCATCAATTCTTCAATAAAATAAATAACCATAAAATCTACATAGTAAAGTCTCTGTAATTAATTCAGTCCATAGTCCGTTTCTGCCATTTAACATTTACCCTCCGCTGTTGGCTCAGCGGAGACTCTGCTTCATTTCGTTTGCCATTTCATCTAACCCTCCGCTGTTGGTTTCAGCGGAGTTCTCTGCTTCATTTAATCCATATACGCATATGCGTCCATATACGACTTGTCAATTGTACAATTACAGTGTCAAACAATAAATCTTCCCAAATAGGAAGAACCTTCCTCGTTGAGAGGTAGTTTGAAAGAACCCCGTTTGTTTGTCTGTTTTTCGTATTTCGTTTGAAAATGCACAGTATGTGCATAGTGGCTTTCCACAGTTCATCAAGTGACATTATCAACCCTTCGAAAAAGTGGGAATCGCTTTTTAAACCCTCGGAAGTCTCTCAAAGGGGTACAAAAAACGGTACAAAAAAAATAGCAAATTGAGTCTCTGAAATGGTCCCAAAATTACGACTTTGAATTTGAAAGGTTAATAAAAATCTGGTAATTTTGAGCTAAAAATTGGAAAACAGTTTTCAAAGGGTCGCAAAAACGTCGAAAATCAGTCTCTCAAAGAGTCGGTTTTCGAACTTTGCTCGGACATTTCTTCTGGTTTCCTCGCAAACCTGATTTACTACCGGGTGTCCCAGGAAAAAGTCCCCCTCTTTGAAGTGAATTTTCTTGAGTTCTGGGGACTGTTAAAGAATCATCAATTCTTTTTGCATTGAAAAGAAGCAGGATGAAAAACTTAAATTTTGAGGGGTCATTTTTGTCAACTTTGGTCAACTAGATCAAAAGTTTATGGTCTAAATTATAAAAAATTTCCAAAAAGTAGAAAAAAGGCGAAAAATTAGGGTGTAAAATTTATTTTATAGCAAAGACACAAATGTTGTTTATTCATCAGGAAATGTACCGGGTGCACCAAAAGGAAGTATACAGGTTTGTCGAGATAATGTGAGCTTCAGGATTTAAATTTTTTGTTCATTCTTTTTTTATCGTATAGAGGATGCTCTAACTTGAATTTTGAGCTATCATACATTAGGTTTGAAAAAATAGTTCGAAAGTTATTTTAAAAAAACTGAATATATTTCACATATACCGGGTGACCCACGAAAAAGTATAAGAGTTTGGAGGGTAACTGTGTCCGAAAAAATGGGAATTTTAACTAAATTCTTTTTTCATGGTAAATAGGAAAGGTAAACTTAAATTTTGATGTATTATTTTTTAGTTTTGGAAAAGTAGCTATCGAGATATGGAGGTATAAAGTCAAAGGTCATTATAAAAAACAGTCAAAAAACGTCAAAAAAGACAGTATCAAATTAATTAATTAACAAATAAAAAGAGACATCGAGTGAGAAGCATATTTTGATTTCTTTTACCGGAAGGATTCAGAAAAGAATAACAAAGGTTGACAATCCTTTTTGCTACTTTTGGTACTTTTTTATTCCCAAGGACTTATTTTTTTCTTAACGAAACTTTTAAGACAAAAAAATAGCAAATGATCAAAGGAAAGATGTTTGTTCTGATACAAATTTGATACTGTCTTTTTTGACGTTTTTTGACTGTTTTTTATAATGACCTTTGACTTTATACCTCCATATCTCGATAGCTACTTTTCCAAAACTAAAAAATAATACATCAAAATTTAAGTTTACCTTTCCTATTTACCATGAAAAAAGAATTTAGTTAAAATTCCCATTTTTTCGGACACAGTTAGCCTCCAAACTCTTATACTTTTTGGTGGGTCACCCGGTATTTGTTAGCTATTTTGGGCAAAGACTCTCTAAAAAGAAAGTATCCAACATCACATTATTAGCTAATTTTGTCCAAAATTCTACATTCTGATAAATAACGAGTTTGCTCACGGGAATTTCTAACCCACGCAAGCAAATCCGCACCTGTCAATCATTTTTTAGCAAGATATTCAGTCAGTTTTGCTTTCCTTTTCACTTGTGGTTCTGAAAAAAGTGTTTATAAGATAACAAAAAGCAAAAAAAGACTAAAGTCGATTTTTATGCATCTTTTTTAGTTGAAAAATTTGGAATACTGGATTTTCAAGAGAAGGGAAAAGATTTTTAACGGAAATTTTCATTAATATCAATAAGAGCTCATAAAAACAGAAAAAGTTCGGTCAATGCTACAAACTAACACAAACTTCCACTCAAGTATAGGATTCAAACTCTCAAAAATGATTTCCTCGTATTTGCCAGTTCATTGCCTTATCCACACGGCCACTCTACGGCCACAAGCATGTTTAAACATACCATACTTTTATTTGCCATGATCTGTATAATTTTACCCTGTCAAGGTATTAACTTATTAAAGAAATGATTTTAGATTATTTCCAACATGACTCTTATTCCAATTCAGTTGGTTCAGTAAGGGGGCACTGCAGTCAAACTAGTGCCTATATAACTAGTGCCTATATAACTAGAAAATTCCATCTGAGGGGTTAGGACACAATCTTCTTTAAAGTCTCAAAAGGACAATCTATATTAACCCGACCTCGACCTCGTCCCTGACCCTTGAAAAAGGCCGACCCTCAACCCTTGGAAAAAAGCCAACCCTCGACCAAAATACAATAAAAAGCCGACCCTGGGTAAAAAATGTTTTAGCGACTTTTATAAGAATTTTTTTGCATGAATATTCCATAAATTGATTATTAGAACATTTAAAGAATACTTTAAGAAAAGTCGTCAGTGGGAGGAGAGGAGGATGAGATAATTCTTCACAAGCCCCCCTGCTTGTTTTCTCAATTGTTGGACCTACCCCGGTGGGGTGGAGGTCCTATAAATTAACCTGTGTTCGTTCGTCCGTCCGTTCGTCTGTTCGTCTGTTACCAACTTTTCTCAGGATTGAATCATAGGAATCTTTTGATTTTTGGTACAAAGGGGAAAAATAGCGGTGGCCAAAATGTAACGGAGCCCGATTTTGGAAAAAAAAGATTTTTGGGCGAATTTGGGCCAAAAAATGGCTAAAAAACGGTTTTTTATGGACTTTGTGAATGAAAAATTGGATCATTAATTTTTTCTGATTTTTTTCATGAAAGTAGGGTACCATCATAGGTAAAAGATCGCTCAAGCAGATTTTTGCAAAAAGATTTTGTTGGCTCAAAAAACACATGTTTATCTATAAGAATCACTATTAATAAAAGCATACATCAATGTTCTTAGCCATATTATTATTACTATTTTTATTAGTTTTTTTTAAGATGAAAATGTCACGGTTGAGGGAAATGGTTTGAGTTTTCTAGAAACACCTATTATTTTTTTGGCTGAAAAACGAATCTTTATCTATAAGAATCACTCTTTATAAGCATAGATCAATGTTGTTAGCCAAATATTAAATTATTATTATTTTTTCTAAACAAAGAAAATGTCACCTTAGAGCGTGACGGTTTCAGTTTTCTAGAAACACTTATCATTTTTTTGGCTTAAAAACGAATCTTTATCTATAAGCATAGATCAATGTTCTTAGCTGAATTATGATTTTTATTATTATTTTTTCTAAAAGAAGAAAAAATGTCACGGTAGAGCGCGATGGTTTGAGTTTTCTGGAAACCTTATTTATTAAGCTGTGCATTTTTTATTTCTTTTTCAAAAATCTTTTTCAATAGTGTTGATAGTTTCTCTCAATAGATACGCTTTCATTTTCTTTATTTTGACCAGTTTTTTTTATGTGTTTCATTGTTTCAATGTTCATTGATTAGTTTGATAACCAGGTAGGTCCATAAAAGTATCACTTGTTTCATCTAGAATTGTCCACAGTGATGGATTCGAAATTGACGTTGAAAGCTGACAAATTCCGAATTGATGGTAATATATCTTGTTGTATTTTTCAATCTTTTCTACTTCTCATCTTTTGAGATGGGGAAAAATTTGTGTAGGAGAGTAGATTTTTATAACACAGTAATTATCTTTTTATGTGTTCCGAGACCTTTACCTATAATTAGTCTTCACAAAGTTTCTATGTTTATTCTTTTAAAGGAATATGTTGCTGAATAAAAAGGCCTTTTCAGATGAATGTATTTTTTTTAACAGAATTGAGCAACAAAGTTGACCAGCTATCAATGGAATCAAAATCTGTAAAGGGTAAAGCTTTAGTTCTGATTTTTGTTTTTACTATCCATGCTTGAAAACCTGAATTTATTCAAAGAAACTTTCTTTGTTATCCTATTTTCTTTAACGGGCGTTGAATCGACATTGACATATTTAATGATGTCATAATCAATGCCGTGCATATTTTGTCAACATCCCTTTCATTGGATAAATACCACTAAAATATGCAAGAGAAGTAAGCATAAATTCATCGCCCGCGAGCACGGCTTAGCTAAGCGCACCTCTCGTATTCATTATCTAAGAATTGGAACGGGCAAAGATTGCCGCGCGGGCTGATAGTGGACAAAGGTTATTTGAAGATATTTTCAGTTATAATCCAAGGTAGAACAAACTAAACATAGAAAGGGGGTATTTTTAAGTGCTCTATACGATGATTGGTATTTTTTTTGAATTCTATGTTTAGATTTTTCTACCCAGCCCCGTTGCTATGCACGCGCGCCCTGTTGCTAAGACCTTTGCTTGAAATCGAAAGTGCAACTAAAATAATTTAGCGGACACTGCCGTTCGCGTAATATTGATAAAGAGAAAGGAGGTCCTGACTGAATTTATTTTGGAAAAATTACAGCTGCTCTGTAAACCTTCTAAGACCTTCTTAGACCAGAAAAACACATCTTCCCACACAAGGGGCTGTTTATATGGAGGCTGGCTGGGTCGGCCGCCAGCAGGTGAGGTGGGATTGATCTTGGAACGTCACGTCAAAGTTTTTGATGAATCAAATGGCTAAAAGTAGATCACGTGATGTCAGAAAAACCCATTCCCATCTCACCTAGCTGGTCCAGCCAGCCAGCCCAACTCCATATGAACAGGTCGTCGACCATGTAGTGAGTTTGGACCATTTTATTATAAACACCAGACCAGCGAAATATGTGCGACATTTGAGCTCCCCGTGTAAAAATCCCAGCCCACCAGACCTCTCTGAACTATTACCCACCATCCAGCATAGCAGCAATTTTTCAAATTTGAGAGAAATTAAAAAGAAATCTCATTTATACATTCTTTACCTTATACATGAATTTTATAGCGCAACTGTCATGCCTGTGTCAGTGATGTAACAGTTTTGTTGTGGAGAAAGCACTGCACGGCTTTGTTATGTCTCTCTGGCCTGGGCTGCGGCCCCAGTAGTTTAATATTTATGCACAGTATTTTTTATCAGAACCCTATTTATCATCAATATTAGTAATTGTGATTGATAAAAGAATAAGTTAGACTGTAAACTCATACCTTAATCATGCAAGAATAGTCATGTGTTCACTTTGTTTGTCTAGCAAAAATGGTTCCTTTGACCCGGAAAGTATGCTTGATTCATCGCCTGAAAAAAAATGTCAGTGTTACAAATTATATATGGTTGGAATGCCAAAAGAATATTCTTTAATATATAGTCCATCAAAATATTTAGAAAATTCTAGATTTTAGGTACTTGAGCTCCAAAAATAGCTGATTTTTCAAAACAAAACTTCCAAGGTTTGCTGGCTGTTGTCTCTTCCTCAATTCTTCGAAGATCCAGAAAATTGTATATGAAATGAATCCTTGGTCATTTGTCTTTAAAATAAGCCCGGAGTGAATACTCTAAACAGAGCATATCTAAAGTTAAAGAGCGTTAAGCCACACCATGTAAACAAATTCTTGACCTCTGGCCGGCTCAAAAAATGTCAAAAACAACATTCAATTTTTGACGCATGCGCAAATTCATTTTCGTTTTAAGCGCCTGCGTTAACATCCGTCTTTTAAAGTGAAAGTGATCTTTATAAAAACTTTGACGCCGCTCAAAAAAGCTGACATGTTGATTTTCATTCTTCTTTTTTTATCTAGAATTGTCCACAGTGATGGATTCGAAATTGACGTTGAAAGCTGACAAATTCCAAATTGATGGTAAAATATCTTCTTTTTCTCATATTTTCAGATGGGGCCCATATGAAAAATGTTTCAGGGCGCAAAATTTTTGTAGGAGAGTAGATTTTTATAACACAGTGATTATCTTTTTATGTGTTCCGAGAAATTTACGTCTATTTTGTCAACACAAAGTTTGTTTTTTATTCTTTTAAAGGAATCTCGCTGAATAAAAAGGCTTTTTCTGATAAATATCAATTATTTTAACAGAATTGAACAATAAAGTTGATCAGCTATCAATGGAATCAAAATCTATAAAGGGTAAAGCGTTAGTCATGAATTTTATTTTCTCTACCCATGCTCAAGCCTGAACTTATTCATGGACCTACCGGTGGGGTGGAGGTCCTATAAATTAACCTGTGTTCGTCCGTTCGTCTGTTACCAACTTTTCTCAGGATTGAGTCATAGGGATCTTTGGAGTTTTTGTTCAAAGGTGCAAAATGGTTGTGGCTAAAATGTGACAAAGCGCGATTTTCGAAAATAAAATTTTGTTGGCAAATTTGAGCCAAAAAACGGCTAAAAACGGGTCTTTTGGACTTTGTGAAAAATTTAATTATTAATTTTTTCAGATTTTTTGCATGAAAGTAGGGTACCATCATAGGTAAAAGATGGCTCCAGCAGATTTTTGCAAAAAAATTTTTCAAGTTCAATTATCTTTAAGAATCACTATTAATAAGCATACATCAATGTTCTCAGTCAAATTACTCAACTTTTTTATGAGATAGATGTTTTTTTTTGCTCACGAAGTCTTGAATTTTAACAGCATGCCATTAATAGATTGCCACTGTTTGTGTTCTGAATGATTGTTTAATGGTCATGTCATGTAGATATCAATTATAAATGTGTTAAATGCATAACCAGGTAGGTCCGTAAAAGTATCACTTTTTTGTTATTTGTTATCCTTGTTTTGTATTCCTTCTAGATACAACAAAGACACATTGGAATTTGCCAGAGCCTGTTTCCATCTTCTTTGGACGAGAAAATTTGATTGAATCTATTCACTTGAAACTTCAACAAAATCAAGCAGTTGCTTTGAGTGAAATGGGAGGTGTGGGGAAAACACAAACTGCTGCAAAGTTCGTTCAAATGCATAAGGATGAATATCAGAAGATATTTTGGATTTCTGCTGTCAGCCTCAAGAAATCTTTGAGCGAGATTTTGTGTGCATTTGGTTGTAAGCAACTAATTCTTGATGAACCTTCGATGGAAACTCTGACTTTCATTTTCCTTTCTAAGATTTGTGATGGTTCCAAAGGATCGCTAGTTGTATTGGATGACGTCACTGAGGTCACAAAAGACGTCACTTCATTCATTCGAAATGTGAAAGAAAAAATCAGCTTATTGTTGACATCTCAATTGAAAGATTGGGAAGATTATGGTTTGATTCAAATTGCTGTTCCATGTTTCAAAGAACAAGAATCCATTGGCTTCTTACAGAATGAACTTTCTTCAGCCAGCCATCAAGAAATCTCCATTTTAGCGAATCGTTTACAATCATTACCTTTAGCCCTTCACCAAGCCATTTGTTACATCAAAAAACATAAAGTTCCTCTACACAAATACATCGAACAATTTGAAGCATGCAGAAAAAGTGTTTTGGGAATGAAAATCAATTCCTTTACTGAATATGACAAAACATTGTTGACAGTTTGGGATTTGGCTTTTGCGAAGATTCGGGTCAAATCAAAGAATGCTCTTTTGATCTTGGGAATGATGGCTTTCATGGACAATCGAAAAATCAAAAAAAAGACATTCTTTTATTTTGATAAAGTTGACGAATTTGAATTAAATGAAATCATCTCACTGCTTGGTCAATATTCATTGGTCAACGAGCAGAACGAATGTTTAGAAATTCACAGTCTTGTGCAAAAAGTTATCCGATATCGTATTGAACAAAAACACTTTGTTGAGGATGAAAGTCCGTTGACACTGCTAGAAGGTGTTCTTTTGAAAATCAAGTCTTCTGTTCAAGATTTGTTTGCAAATGATGACCACGAGGATTTATGGTACATTCATGTTTTTCATTTGATCATGAGTGGTGCACTCAAAACTTTCAACTTTGATGTTTCCCTTGTGTTAAATATCGCCGTAGGCAGACTGGAGATGGAGAACTTATACCAAATTTCGGAACTTCTTTCAAAAGTTTTGTTAAAACAATATAGGTTGTTTCGAGACGTGGAAACTTTTCACACGTTGTTGCTTGTTCATCATCGTTTCATAAACGCGTCAATTAAATTAGGTTTACTTAATTTGAATGAGATTTTTTCTTTTGAAAAAGAGTTTTCCTCAGAACTTAAAGAAAATTCTGTGGAAGTTTACTTGTGGAAGCTACAGCAAGCTGAGGCATATAATATACGTGGAAGAGTGTCGTTATGTGAAGATATCGTTCAAAATTTATTCAATGAACTGGTCAAGAAGAAAGGATTTGATAATGTTAAATTAAGATTGGCGAGGTTTTTTATTGTAAAGGATGTTGAAGTATTGTTGAATTCCGTTGACACAAATAATCTCAGTGACGTGGACTATTTGGTGTATTATGATGCAAAATGTTCTTTATACATCAAGAACGGTTGCTTTGATTTGGCTGAACAAGTCATGAAGAATTGGAAAGATCATATACACAGGAAACAATATTCTCGATTTTCTCTCTTTTGCTTTACAAAAAAGCGTTTCTTTTTACTTTACAAGAAAGGAAATTACAACGAAGCACTACTTGCATGCGATGAACTTAAACGAGACATTGTCTTTACTAATGCAGATGTTCTCATTTGGGAAGCCTTGATTTTGATCAAATTGGGAAAGTTTAACGAAGCAGAAGTGCTACTTGATGACTTTAATCAACGCAATAATGGAATTATCATTAGAATCAGTTCATTACTGAAATTTCGAAAGCACGACTTTGAGGCAGTAGTAAAGCTCCTCACAAATGTGGAAGATGAGCGTTTGTCAAATCTTTTGTTTTTGGTAAAGGAATATGCGAAACTGCATCGACAACTCGAAAATAATAAATCGAGAGAATTGGTTGAACGATGTTTACAAATGAAAAAAATTGTAAATGAGTTATTTCAAGTACATATGGATTCGATTAATTTTTGAAATGCTATTTTATCGAATTATGATTAGAATCAGATCTTACACTGGTTACATAAGTTTTTTCAAGTAGCTACAATGTAATTGTTGTATTGACTTGGCCTGTCAAATC
>NW_027104489.1:1161038-1169374 GCF_902728285.1 Clytia hemisphaerica | reverse complement strand
AAACTGAACGCACTAAAAGTCCTTTGGGTGTTGAAGCTGGTTTAAAAAAACGATCAAATGAATAAAAAGATATCTTCAAAGTTTGACTCTAACCCTCGAAAGCATCCAGCGAGGTCATTTTTTTAAACATCTGATTCCCAGGCAGACATAGCCTTCCTGGAAAATTTGATCTGTTGGCCAAAAGTTTCAAAAATCTTATTCCTAGGAATGAAGATCTGTTTCTCCTCAAAACCTAAACTTTTAATCTCAAAGTATCTTCCCTAGAAAATTTAATCTGTTATCAGAATTAAAATTTTGATATTTTCTCCCAAGCTTATAAGGAATAGGATATGTTTTTCTCCGGGGGGGGGGGGGTACTACCCTTGTCGACCGACGGGGGTGCTCCGCTGAGGTTCGAAAAATGGACCCTACGTGGGACTCGAAATTTGCAAAAAAAGTGAGCCTGAATGGGACTAAAATTCCAAAGTTTTCTCAAAATTTCTACTTTTTCCCCTAATTTTCCAAAAATAGGCACCCTACGAGGGACTGATTTTTCTATTTTGGTGTTTTTGCGACCCTACCTGGGACTCGTGGATGTTAAAAAAGGTACCCTGACCAGCGGAGCATCCCCATAACCCATCTTGCCCTAGTACCCCCCCGGGGGTTTTCTCTTGGAAATTTTCATCTGTTTCTCTTGCTTTTTGTGATTGATATCTGTTTTCCGCAGAAAGTTCAATCTATTTCCAATGCAATATCATCTTTACACCCCTGTCTCACAGCCGCGGTGGAACTTTTTTCCTCAGGGGGGATAAAAATTCATATTGAAATCCTAATGGGGATAGAAATTCTATTGTTTCGAGGTTAAAAGACCTAGTGGGGATGGTTTTGGAGTGCAATTTTTAAACATGGAATTTCGAGTGGGGCTGAAATTCAAGGATATTTTCCGACCGGGACGAAATTTTTGCTTAATTTACCAGTGGTGCTGGGGTCTGTGACACAGGGGTGTATCTTTTTTGGAAGCAGATATCTGTTTCCCAATTTATTATGTCATCTCCTAGAAATATTGATCTGTTTCTCTCTCTGATGACGTCATCAGCTGGAGCGGGGAAACAGATAGCTTTAAGCAAAAGGTCTTTCCTAGAAAATCGGATCAATAGTTTTTAACAGTATCGACCACTTGAATGTTTTTATATGAAAAAAGAGATGGACTAATTTCTTCTCTTGCTTTTTATCGCCCTTTGAATGCTGTTATTGTTCGACAAAATTTTTAATTTTTGGCCCAGCGCTAGCGATAGGGCTTTTCATTTGCAACTCTGTCCGTCCTTCCGTGTGTCTGTCTGTCCTTTTTTAGAGAACCGGCGCTTAATACCAGTACCACACTTTTTGCCGTCTGGACAGGGAAAAACTTGCTAAAGTCGGGTACTGGCTAAAAAAGATCCTACCATGAAAGAAGAGGAGGTGATTGTTGAGAAACTGAAATCTTAAAGCTACCTCAATTTAATAAAGTATTACCAAAAAGAAAAAATGAGAAAAATCCTACCATGAAAGAAGAGGAGGTGATTGCTGAGAAACTGAAATCTTTATTAAGTGAAAATAAAATTAATGAAAAGTTATTTGATGATATTAAACCGATAGGGAGTCAACCACCAAGACTTTATGGTCTAGCAAAGATTCACAAACCGTTGATACCGCTGAGGCCAGTCCTTTCAATGCCAGGATCAGCATATTATAAAATTGCCAAAAAGGTGGCAGATTGGCTCTCAGTTGTGGAAGAGTGTCAGATTAATACATCATCACAATCTTTAAGTCAATCACTGAAAGAAATCACTTTGGAAAATGATGAAGAGATGATAAGTTTTGATGTAGTCTCGCTCTATACGAACGTCCCTGTTGATGAAGCCATAACCCATTGTGCTGAACTGTTATATGGAGATAGATACCCACATCCTCCAGTTTCAAAAGATACTTTTGTTGAATTAACCAAACTATGCAGTCTAAATGTCTTAATGCTAACACCTCGAGGATACTACCGACAAACTGACGGGCTAGCGATGGGTAGTCCCCACTCCTTATTTGGCAAATGGTTGGCTCAGTCAATTTGATGGAAAAATCAAAGGAGAAGCGCAAATCTTTGGAAGGTATATGGATGATATATTACGTAATATCAAAACAAACCAGATCGAAAACAAACTAAATGAAATAAATGAATTCCATCCAAATCTAAAATTCACTTGCGAACGCGAGGATAAAGGTAGTATTCCATTTTTAGACATGAGGATCATACGTTCTGGAAATGAATTAACATCGACATGGTACACGAAAAATACTGATACTGGTTTAACAATGAACTTCCATGCACTGGCACCGATCAAGTACAAGAAGTCCAATGTCACCGGGATGGTATATCGAATTCATCGTGCTTGCAGTACACCTGAAAATTTCAAATCAAGCATCGAAAAAGCAAAATCCACATTACGAAAGAATCAATATCCTCCTTCATTTTACGAACCACTTATGAAAAAGACCATTGAAAAGATCACAAAACCTCCGCAAACAGAAGAACAAAAGGATGAGGAACCAGAAATGAAAAAGTTTTTTCTTCGATATCGAGGTAAAATTACCGAGCAGTTTCAACATTCATTAAAAGGGGTCGGTGCTCCAGTGAAAGTTATTTTAACGATACGAAAACTTAAAACGTTGTTACCATCATTGAAAACACCTGTTGAAAAAGAATACAAAAGTTGGGTAGTTTATCAGATAAATTGTTCACGCTGTCAGTCGTGTTATGTTGGGCAAACAGCCAGACATCTACTATCCCGTATTCGAGAGCACAGGAATGCTAATACACCAGTTGGAAGCCATTTTCGTAGCTGTAATGTTGAACTTAAAATGGATGATGTCAAAATAATTGCACAATCAGCTAAATCGGAATTTCATCTTATGGCCCTTGAGGCCTTATGCATTCAAGCCATTAAGCCTTCTTTAAACACAAAGGATGAGTTCAAAAGTAGAACGCTTGTCTTGAGAATTTGAATTGTCATGGGATAAATGATCAATTATCATGGGATGATTGATCAATTATCACATGCCAGTTTTGAATTCTTACAACTGGCGTTTGAAAATTTGAGCTCATTCTTTGAGTTGAGTTGATATAGAGAGTATTTGACGTGTAAATACTGAAGTTTTTTAGCAAGCAGTTTTACTGTTTTTAACTTTTATCTTTATTTATTTTTTAGACCTGATGATGATACAAAAGTATCGAAATATATTGTCAAGTAAAATAAAAAAAAAATGAAGTTACATCGTTGATATTTCACTTCTGATAAAAAAGATATATTTTCTGATTTCGCGCTCCTTAAACAACAAATTGATTCGTGTTGATTCATACTTTCTTGAACATTTTCTTTGCTTTAGAGACTTTCAAACCAAAGAAACCTTCTAGTGATTTTTTCTTTGTAAACCTTTTTCAACATCTGTCATATCTTGTAGTTTTCATAAAGCTTTAGGTGGGGGGCGTACGAGGGTTGCCAACACCGAAATACCGACAGATTTTTCTTAAATCACCGCAATACCGACACAATTTCCGGAAAACACCGACACCGACGTCTTTTAGAGCAAGCTTAAGATTTTTCTATTCTTAGTACGAATGCTCAATCTCATGAGCGTAGTGGTGCACTAGTTCAGTTTTTCTTGGAGTAAACTATCGCCAATTCAAGGGTTTTAAATCTTTAAAGCTCAGTTTTTCAACGGCTAGTGGACAAAAAAAGATCCTACCATGAAAGAAGAGGAGGTGATTGTTGAGAAACTGAAATCTTAAAGCTACCTCAATTTAATAAAGTATTACCAAAAAGAAAAAATGAGAAAAATCCTACCATGAAAGAAGAGGAGGTGATTGCTGAGAAACTGAAATCTTTATTAAGTGAAAATAAAATTAATGAAAAGTTATTTGATGATATTAAACCGATAGGGAGTCAACCACCAAGACTTTATGGTCTAGCAAAGATTCACAAACCGTTGATACCGCTGAGGCCAGTCCTTTCAATGCCAGGATCAGCATATTATAAAATTGCCAAAAAGGTGGCAGATTGGCTCTCAGTTGTGGAAGAGTGTCAGATTAATACATCATCACAATCTTTAAGTCAATCACTGAAAGAAATCACTTTGGAAAATGATGAAGAGATGATAAGTTTTGATGTAGTCTCGCTCTATACGAACGTCCCTGTTGATGAAGCCATAACCCATTGTGCTGAACTGTTATATGGAGATAGATACCCACATCCTCCAGTTTCAAAAGATACTTTTGTTGAATTAACCAAACTATGCAGTCTAAATGTCTTAATGCTAACACCTCGAGGATACTACCGACAAACTGACGGGCTAGCGATGGGTAGTCCCCCAGCTCCTTATTTGGCAAATGGTTGGCTCAGTCAATTTGATGGAAAAATCAAAGGAGAAGCGCAAATCTTTGGAAGGTATATGGATGATATATTACGTAATATCAAAACAAACCAGATCGAAAACAAACTAAATGAAATAAATGAATTCCATCCAAATCTAAAATTCACTTGCGAACGCGAGGATAAAGGTAGTATTCCATTTTTAGACATGAGGATCATACATTCTGGAAATGAATTAACATCGACATGGTACACGAAAAATACTGATACTGGTTTAACAATGAACTTCCATGCACTGGCACCGATCAAGTACAAGAAGTCCAATGTCACCGGGATGGTATATCGAATTCATCGTGCTTGCAGTACACCTGAAAATTTCAAATCAAGCATCGAAAAAGCAAAATCCATATTACGAAAGAATCAATATCCTCCTTCATTTTACGAACCACTTATGAAAAAGACCATTGAAAAGATCACAAAACCTCCGCAAACAGAAGAACAAAAGGATGAGGAACCAGAAATGAAAAAGTTTTTTCTTCGATATCGAGGTAAAATTACCGAGCAGTTTCAACATTCATTAAAAGGGGTCGGTGCTCCAGTGAAAGTTATTTTAACGATACGAAAACTTAAAACGTTGTTACCATCATTGAAAACACCTGTTGAAAAAGAATACAAAAGTTGGGTAGTTTATCAGATAAATTGTTCACGCTGTCAGTCGTGTTATGTTGGGCAAACAGCCAGACATCTACTATCCCGTATTCGAGAGCACAGGAATGCTAATACACCAGTTGGAAGCCATTTTCGTAGCTGTAATGTTGAACTTAAAATGGATGATGTCAAAATAATTGCACAATCAGCTAAATCGGAATTTCATCTTATGGCCCTTGAGGCCTTATGCATTCAAGCCATTAAGCCTTCTTTAAACACAAAGGATGAGTTCAAAAGTAGAACGCTTGTCTTGAGAATTTGAATTGTCATGGGATAAATGATCAATTATCATGGGATGATTGATCAATTATCACATGCCAGTTTTGAATTCTTACAACTGGCGTTTGAAAATTTGAGCTCATTCTTTGAGTTGAGTTGATATAGAGAGTATTTGACGTGTAAATACTGAAGTTTTTTAGCAAGCAGTTTTACTGTTTTTAACTTTTATCTTTTATTTATTTTTTAGACCTGATGATGATACAAAAGTATCGAAATATATTGTCAAGTAAAATAAAAAAAAAATGAAGTTACATCGTTGATATTTCACTTCTGATAAAAAAGATATATTTTCTGATTTCGCGCTCCTTAAACAACAAATTGATTCGTGTTGATTCATACTTTCTTGAACATTTTCTTTGCTTTAGAGACTTTCAAACCAAAGAAACCTTCTAGTGATTTTTCTTTGTAAACCTTTTTCAACATTCTGTCATATCTTGTAGTTTTCATAAAGCTTTAGGTGGGGGGCGTACGAGGGTTGCCAACACCGAAATACCGACAGATTTTTCTTAAATCACCGCAATACCGACACAATTTCCGGAAAACACCGACACCGACGTCTTTTAGAGCAAGCTTAAGATTTTTCTATTCTTAGTACGAATGCTCAATCTCATGAGCGTAGTGGTGCACTAGTTCAGTTTTTCTTGGAGTAAACTATCGCCAATTCAAGGGTTTTAAATCTTTAAAGCTCAGTTTTTCAACGGCTAGTGGACAAAAAAAGTATATAGGGAACGCTTTGAATGCTTTTACTTGAGTGTTTATTTTTTGTGCAAAAAACGAGGGAATAAAGGGATATCTGAATTAGCCTATTTCATAAGATTCGTGTTTTCAGTACATGATTTTTTTCTACGTCACTACAGTAATCAAATTTTTATTGTAAATCACTCTTTTGTGAATTGTAATATGAATTTAACAAAAACATCGACAAATAGAAAACAGTTCTTAAATTCACAAGTCATTTAGGATGATTACAAAATTTAGTTTTTCTCAACGTTTTTATTGAAGGGAAATCTGCACAGATTTGTGCATTTTTCCCCTGTAAATTGAATAGAAAAGAGCATGTAGCAGATACACGAATCCTATGAAATAGGCTAATGTATAAAGTAATGGAGGAGGAGGCGCAACCATGGTTTGCGCCAACGGAGAAAACTTTCCCAATTCTGTCTTCTCGTTTGGCTAAAAGAGCTCTTTTTGAACGTCATTAGAACTAAATCTACCTCAGCCAAAAGCACCGTCACAAAAGGGCGTCACAAAAGATCATCTAGGATGATGGAAGGAAGCTTGAATGCCTGACACGTCGTACAAAATATTATGAATCTACGGTAAATAAAATTCGTTAAAAAATTAAAAGGATTTCTAACTTCAAACTCAGGATTGCAGAGTTATTTTAAGTGAAATGCAGTGGAATTTGGAAGATTCTACAGTTATAAGTGACTAAGAGGCACAACAATGATCGGAAAATTTTGGATACAAAGACTCTTGATTTCAGATTAGATGAAACTACACGTTTTTAACCCTTTCTCCAGTTTTCAGATTAGACAAAGACGCCCTCGAGATTTTTTATACTAGGACGGGCCGTGAAACTGTGTAAAATACATTTTAGTACACATTTTTTATAAGCAATCATGTTGCTAAATCTCAAGGTCTCATATTAGCAGGTTTTTTTTCGCTATCTCGTAAAGTGAAAGCTTTTTAGATAATCTAGCTATGGCAAACGATATCCCTTGATCCAATAAACATAAATAAATATGGTATAATATCAGGGGTGGTCAAAGTAAATTTTTCAGAAATTGAGCCAGAATGCTAAGCAGCCCCAGGCCTGAGCCGAAAATTGGAGTTGCTTATAAAGAAAATGTGTAGCAAGTTTTGCATGCTTACCTGACCGCAGAAGAGTACTGTAAGGTGTTTTATTCACGACATGGCATGATAACTTACGGATACAGATTCGGAGAACCCCTCCCAATCCCAAGCAATAGATTTTCTAATCATTCACGGGCCGAAACCCCTGAAGCCTTGGCATATTTCTCATTAAAATGTCTTTTAAACGCTTTAACCAGACTAAATTATACAAACCCCAATCAAATTGAAACATTCTCGAAAAGGGTCGCAAAACGATTGAAACAAAACCACCCGGGTAAAAGAAGGCACAAGCATGGTTTGCGCCGACAGGAAAAATTCTACATTTCTGGAAATCTCATTTGGCTAAAAAGTTCTCTTTTTCACAAATTGGTTAAAGCTAGTCATTTTATGCCATTCAGATAAATAGCTCGTTTGATTTAGGCTGAAACTAAATTGGTATTGACAGTCTGCAAAGGGAGCACTGCAAAGGGAGCATTGTAAGGGGAGGACCACAGGAAGCATTTTATATTGAACAAGTTTGGCCCGAGGAGGCAAAATTTTGAAATTTAAAGTGCCCAAAATGCTGAGAAACGCATCTAAATTATGAGTTAATGGATTATTCCGTTAAAATGAAAGAATTAATGATTGTTGATTTTTGATGAGTGCTGCATTTGAGATCTCGAGAAAGCTTGCCACACGCTGCAAATGCTTTCTTTATATGTTACCCACTGGGTAGAGTATTATGATTTTTTTTCAAAAAGTGCACATTTCCGGTAAACAAGAGGTTAAGAAACACCATTATTCACACAATTTTAAGAAAAAGAGGATGAGACAGGGTAGCTACTAAAAATAGCTATAATACTTCAATTCTTGTAGAGATAAGATATTCAATAGCTGAAATGCAGAAATGCAGATTCAAAAACTTTTTTGAGATCCTTTGAAATATGCAGATTCACCGACAGTATTTATCGAATTACCGAAATACCGACCCAAAAAATTCATTTTACCGTCACCGCAAGGCATGTCCAACACCGAAATACCGACACTTTTCCCTTAAAACACCGAAACACCGACGCAAAAAAGGGTCAATACCGACACACCGACAAACCCGTACGCCCCCCCCCTTTAGGGCTGAAA